>NC_057799.1:482350716-482376494 GCF_018294505.1 Triticum aestivum
ACCGGTCGCTCCCTCCCCTTCCTGTTCCTCTGCTCCGTGTCGCTACAGGGGCGAGGTCGACCCCGACCACCTTGCCGGCCTCGCCGTTGGGATAAGACCAACCGCATCGCCCCCTCTCTCCCTCATGGAACCCTAATCCACTCCCCCTTTCCCTTCCTCCCCTCCTCAGATCCACCGCACCGCGCCCGCCCGAGCGAAGCCATCGCCGCGGCCTCACCGTGCGCGTGGCCACCGGCAGCTGTCCTCCATCCGCCTGCGTCCAGGAGGCCCCCTCGTCCTCGACCACGATGACCGCGACCACGCCACGGACCTCGGAGCTCCTCTGCCTCGCCCAGATCTGCCACTTCCTCCCGACGCCGCCATGGCCTCGCCACCGTGAAGCTCGCGGCCACCGAGCCCTGTTCGCCTCCCCGACGTGCTCACCGGCTTCCTCGTTGTCGTCCACATCGCCTACGCCATCAGTGTCGAGCCGAGCGCCTCTCCTCCGACCGGAACGTGCTCGTCTTCAACCTTCGGGTCGCCGGCATTCGTCGCCGATTCCGGCTACCTCGCGCCCTCCCCGAGCTTGCTGCCACTCCCTACGGCTCCGATGTGAGCTCCCGCTTCTCCTCCCCCTCTACGTTAGCTCGCCCGCGTTTCATAGCCACCGATGCCACCGCCGACCGAACACTCTGCCGCTCGTGCTCGTCGCCGGCGTAGCCACGGTGACCTTTGGGTCCCGTGCGTGCCACCGTCACGCTCGTCGCATCGCGTAGAGGCCGTCTGGCCATTTATTTGCTCGCTAGCGCGCCCGCACCGCCAATCGTCATCGCTCCCGAGCGCCGCCGTCCGCCGATGAGCTCGCCGTCGTCGCTACGGTGCTCCTCCGACCACACCACCGCCACAGATCGCCTCTCCGTCACCCGCTCTTTCCAATGCACCCACGCGCGACCCTCCCTGTGCTCTGTGCGCGATTTCCGGCGAAGTCCGGCGAGCCCCGCCGCTGTTTTGGTCGCCGGCGGCGAAACCCCGACGCCGCCGACGTGGCACACCTGCGGCCCGCCTCTGGGTCACTACCCGTGGGCCCCCTGGCCCCAATTGACCACGTTGACCGTGGTCAACTATGCTGACTGGGCACACAGTGTCACTGACATGCGGGCCCCACCGCATATTTTGTTAAATAAACATTTTTATAAATAAAAATAATTAGTTAAGCTAAATAGTCACTGACATGTGGGGCCCAGCTGCTAATTAACCATGTTTAATTAAAATAACCCACTATTAGGCCTCTGTGTATGACATGTGGGACCCACTGGTTAGGTTTGTCCTGGTCAGCCGCCCTGCTGACTGCTGATGTCACTATGACGTCATGCTGGCGCAATAAACCTCTCTGTTAATTTATTTAATTCCAGAAAATGTTTTAATCTTTGAAAATTCATAGAAATTAAACCGTAACTCCGATGAAAATGTTTTCTATATGAAAGTTGCTCAGAAAAATCCAACAAATCCGAATATGCGGTCCGTTCATCTGTCACATGCCCCTAGCATGCTGAACATGGAACTTTCCCCCTCCGGTCAATTGTCTGACACAGGTCCGGAACCGGGAAAACATTCCCGGTTGACTTCCCCCTTCTCCGGTATCGTGTAGCACCGCGTTAGAACACGTCTAGCTCTGCTTGTTGTCCTGTTATACACTTGCTTGCTATGTATTTACTGTTTCTCCCCCCTCTTCTCTTCGGTAGACCCCGTGACGATGCTGATGCCCCTGTGATCGACTACGTCACCGACGACCCCTCCTTCTCGTCTGAACAACCAGGCAAGCCCCCCCTTTGATCATCCCGATATCGCCATTCCATTCTCTCATGCTTGCATTAGATTTTGCTACTGTTATTGTTTGCTCTTATTCTGATGCATAGCCTGCTTTTGTAACCTGCTCATTGTACCTTACCTGCTTATCCTAAACTGCTTAGTATAGGTTGGTTAGTGATCCATCAGTGACCGCCACCTTGTCCTTGTTGCCCCTGCTTCATCATTGAAGACACCGACCAACGGGATCGAAGACTAGGCCCCGGCACCACACATCACTTTCCCCTTAGTTGCTCGACACTACTGGGTCCCTATCGAGTGCCAAGGGTGAGACCTCTACAGCACTTCTGATGTTAACTCTGTAGTGTAGTTATTCGGTCGTGGTCATCGAGGGTGATTCCGCCTTAACCACTTCCGCTACGACTCTGTCGTGCAACCCCTCAAGTGTGAACCTCGGGGGTGGTTCCTCTTACGTTCACCTTGATGATTACATCGAGTGGAATTCACTAGGGGTGATTCCTCGGGTTTTCCCCTTGATGTTTGGACACACGATTACTATGGTTACTATGACTATACACTGAACCCTTTTACTAAAGACGGGTCGGCCCTGAGGGGTACCCGCGCGAGCATACTTGCGAGTGATGTGGAGACGGGTTGACCTGGAGGGTGCCCAAGAGATAATTATGAGGCGTGGCCGGGCATTCCTAGCCCTTGCCGCAAGTCCTCGAGACGGGGCGACGGGGTCACATCTTTCGTGAGTCTCTGCTTGTTACCGCGCATTCCTAATCCACTACGATTTGGATATTTGATCCAAGGGGCCTCTGCCTGATAGCACTAACCATCACGTGGGCATAGTATGGGCGTTCTGCGTCGTATGCATTAGCCGAAGCTTAATAGACGTCAAGCGACTGAGCGGCGCGCGCCGGGTTGGACTGGTAAGCTCCTACCTTTTTAAGGAGGTAGCTAGGTCTGCTCACCAGCCGCCCACGCAACGTGCAGGAGTTCCCGGGGCGATGGCCCATGACCCCTGGGGGCATAGGTTTAGTCCGGCGTGCTTGACCTCTCTATTAAGCCTAGGTCGGGTTGCAGCATATTGTTTGGCCGAGGCCGGGCATGACCCAGGAAAGTGTGTCCGGCTGGAGTTAATCGAGCGTGGTGGGTAAGTTGGTGCACCCCTGCAGGGAAGAAAACATCTATCGATAGCCTGTCCTACGGTAACGGACACTTGGAGTTGTATCCCGATCGATACAACTAGAACTGGATACTTGTGATGAGAATTGACTTGTGATGAGAACTGGATAGTATGGCTCTGGGATTGCTTTCTCGCAGGGAGTCGAGAAAGGATCTCTGGCCGAGGTTGATAACACTTCTACTACTTTACTTTATGCTACTCTACTTCCTCCTGTTGCTGCAAGATGGTGGTTTCTAGAAGATGCTAGTCTTCGATAGGCTAGGTTTTCCCCTTCTCTTCTGGTATTCTGCAGTCCAGTCCACAGATACAGCCCCTTTCCTTGATACCGATGCATATGTAGTGTAGATCCTTGCTTGCGAGTACTTTGGATGAGTACTCACGGTTGCTTTGCTCCCCCTTTTCCCCCTTTCTTCTTCTTTCCGGTTGATGCAACCAGATGGTGGAGCCCAGGATCCAGACGCCACCTTCGACGACGACTGCTACTACACTGAGGGTGCCTACTACTACATTGGAGGCCGCCGACGACCAGCAGTAGTTAGGAGGCTCCCAGGCAGGAGGCCTTGCCTTTTCGATCGTTGCTGCTTTTGTGCTAGCCTTCTTAAGGCAAACTTGTCTAACTCATGTCTGTACTCATATATTGTTGCTTCCGCTGACTCTCGTGTATTCGAGCTTATGTATTCGAGCCCTCGAGGCCCCTGGCTTGTAATATAAAGCTTGTATTATTTTATTTTGTGTCTAGAGTTGTGTTGTGATATCTTCCCGTGAGTCCTTGATCTTGATCGTACACATTTGCGTGTATGATTAGTGTATGATTGAATCGAGGGCGTCACAGCCGGCCTTCTTATCCGCTAAATACTTGGGGCAGTTCCGCTTCCAGTGACCGTTTCCCTTGCAATAAAAGCACTCAGTCTCAGGCTTGGGTCCATTCTTTGTCTTCTTCCCGGCAGCTTGCTTACCGGGCGTGGCAACTCCCTTGCCGTCTTTCTTGAAGTTCTTCTTACCCTTGCCTTTCTTGAACTTAGTGGTTTTATTCACCATCAACACTTGATGTTCCTTTTTGATCTCCACCTCCGCTGATTTCAGCATTGAATATACCTCAGGAATGGTCTTTTCCATCCCCTGCATATTGAAGTTCATCACAAAGCTCTTGTAGCTAGGTGGGAGCGACTGAAGGATTCTGTCAACGACCGCGTCATCCAGGAGATTAACTCCCAGCTGAGACAAGCGGTTGTGCAACCCAGACATTTTGAGTATGTGTTCGCTGACGGAACTATTCTCCTCCATCTTACAACTGTAGAACTTGTCGGAGACTTCATATCTCTCGACCCGGGCATGAGCTTGGAAACCATTTTCAGCTCTTGGAACATCTCATATGCTCCGTGCTGCTCGAAACGCTTTTGGAGCCGCGGTTCTAAGCTGTAAAGCATGCCGCACTGAACCAGGGAGTAATCATCAACACGTGTTTGCCAAGCATTCATAACGTCTTGGTTTGCTGGGACGGGTGCTTCACCTAGCGGTGCTTCAAGGACATATGCTTTCTTGGCAGCTATGAGGATGATCCTCAAGTTCCGGACCCAGTCCGTATAGTTGCTACCATCGTCTTTCAGCTTGGTTTTCTCTAGGAACGCGTTGAAGTTGAGGTTGACATTAGCGTGGGCCATTTGATCTACAAGACATATTGCAAAGATTTTAGACTAAGTTCATGATAATTAAGTTCATCTAATCAAATTATTAATGAACTCCCATTCAGACAGACATCCCTCTAGTCATCTAAGTGATACATGATCCGAGTCAACTAGGCCGTGTCCGATCATCACGTGAGACGGACTAGTCATCATCGGTGAACATCTTCATGTTGATCGTATCTTCTATACGACTCATGTTCGACCTTTCGGTCTTCCGTGTTCCGAGGCCATGTCTGTACATGCTAGGCTCGTCAAGTCAACCTAAGTGTATTGCGTGTGTAAATCTGGCTTACACCCGTTGTATGCGAACGTTAGGACCTATCACACCGGATCATCACGTGGTGCTTCGGAACAACGGACTTTAGCAACGGTGCATAGTTAGGGGGAACACAATTCTTGAAATTTTAGCGAGAGATCATCTTATTTATGCTACCGTCGTTCTAAGCAAATAAGATGTAAAACATGATAAACATCACATGCAATCAAATAGTGACATGATATGGCCAATATCATTTTTTGCTCCTTTTGATCTCCATCTTCGGGGCGCCATGATCATCATCGTCACCGGCATGACACCATGATGTCCATCATCATGATCTTCATCATCGTGTCTTCATGAAGTTGTCTCGCCAACTATTACTTCTACTACTATAGCTAATGGTTATCAATGAAGTAAAGTAATTACATGACATTCCAGTTGACACGCAGGTCACAAATAAATTAAGACAAGTCCTATGGCTCCTGCCGGTTGTCATACTCATCGACATGCAAGTCGTGATTCCTATTACAAGAACATGATCAATCTCATACATCACATATATCATTCATCACATCCTTCTGGCCATATCACATCACATGACACTTGCTGCAAAAACAAGTTAGACGTCCTCTAATTGTTGTTGCAAAATTTTTACGTGGCTGCTATAGGTTTCTAGCAAGAACGTTTCTTACCTACGCCAAAACCACAACGTGATATGCCAATTTCTATTTACCCTTAATAACGACCCTTTTCATCGAATCCGATCCGACTAAAGTGGGAGAGACAGACACCCGCTAGCCACCTTATGCAACTAGTGCATGTCAGTCGGTGGAACCTGTCTCACGTAAGCGTACGTGTAAGGTCGGTCCGGGCCGCTTCATCCCACGATGCCGCCGAATCAAGATAAGACTAGTAACGGCAAGTAAATTGACAAAATCAACGCCCACAACAACTTGTGTTCTACTCGTGCATAGAAACTACGCATAGACCTAGCTCATGATGCCACTGTTGGGGATCATAGCAGAAATTAAAAAAATTCTACGCATCACCAAGATCAATCTATGGAGTCATCTAGCAACGAGAGAGAGAGAGGAGTGCGTCTACATACCCTTGTAGATCGCGAGCGGAAGCGTTCAAGAGAACGGGGTTGATGGAGTCGTACTCGTCGTGATCCAAATCACTGATGATCCTAGCGCCGAACGGACGGCACCTCCGCATTCAACACACGTACGGAGCGGAGACGTCTCCTCCTTCTTGATCCAGCAAGGGGGAAGGAGAAGTTGATGGAGATCCAGCAGCACGACGGCGTGGTGGTGGAAGCAGCGGGATTCCAACAGGGCTTCGCCAAGCGCTACTGGAGGAAGAGGTGTCACGGGAGGGAGAGGGAGGCGCCAAGGCTTAGGGTGCGGCTGCCCTCCCTCCCCTCCACTATATATAGGGGCTAGGGGGAGCATGCCCCCTTTGGAGATCCCATCTAGAGGGGGGGTGGCGGCCCCTCGGGGGGCAACGACCCCCTTAGGGTTTCCAACCAGGGGGGCGCATGCCCCCTCGGGGGGCAACGGCCCCCTAGGGTTTCCAACCCTAGGCGCCTTGGGCCATTGGGTGGGGCGCACCAGCCCACCAGGGGCTGGTTCCCACGCCACTTCAGCCCATGGGGCCCTCCGGGATAGGTGGCCCCACCCGGTGGACCCCCGGGACCCTTCCGGTGGTCCCGGTACAATACCAGTGACCCCCGAAACTCTCCCGGTGGCCGAAACTGGACTTCCTATATAAAATCTTTACCTCCGGACCATTCCGGATCTCATCCGGGACTCCGAACAACTTTCGGTTAACCGTATACTAATATCTCTACAACTCTAGCGTCATCGAACCTTAAGTGTGTAGACCCTACGGGTTCGGGAGACACGTAGACATGACCGAGACAACTCTCCGGTCAATAACCAACAGCGGGATCTGGATACCCATGTTGGCTCCCACATGCTCCACGATAACCTCATCGGATGAACCACGATGTCGAGGATTCAATCAATCCCGTATACAATTCCCTTTGTCAATCGGTACGTTACTTGCCCGAGATTCGATCGTCGGTATCCCAATACCTCGTTCAATCTCGTTACCGACAAGTCACTTTACTCGTTCCATAATGCATGATCCCGTGACTAACTACTTAGTCACATTGAGCTCATTATGATGATGCATTACCGAGTGGGCCCAGAGATACCTCTCCGTCATACGGAGTGACAAATCCCAGTCTCAATCCATGCCAACCCAACAGACACTTTCAGAGATACCTGTAGTGCACCTTTATAGTCATCCAGTTACGTTGTGACGTTTGGTACACCCAAAGCATCCTTACGGTATCCGGGAGTTGCACGATCTCATGGTCTAAGGAAATGATACTTGACATTAGAAAAGCTTTAGCAAACGAACTACACGATCTAGAGCTATGCTTAGGATTGGGTCTTGTCCATCACATCATTCTCCTAATGATGTGATCCCGTTATCAATGACATCCAATATCCATGGTCAGGAAACCGTAACCATCTATTGATCAACGAGCTAGTCAACTAGAGGCTCACTAGGGACATGTTATGGTCTATGTGTTCACACATGTATTACAATTTCCGGATAACACAATTATAGCATGAACAATAGATAATTATCATGAACAAGGAAATATAATAATAACCATTTTATTATTGCCTGTAGGGCATATTTCCAACAGAAGGTGTACCCAATAGGTCCTTAGGGTATCCTAGGAAGATGCACTTCTCTGATTTAGGTTCGAGCTTATCAGGGTGAAGCCTTTTGACATAAGCGTCGCATCCCTAAACTTTAAGAAATGACAGCTTAGGTTTCTTGCCAAACCATAGTTCATACGGTGTCGTCTCAATGGATTTAGACGGTGCCCTATTTAACGTGAATGCAGTTGTCTCTAATGCATAACCCCAAAGCGATAGTGGTAAATCGGTAAGAGACATCATAGAACGCACCATATCTAATAAAGTGCGGTTACGACGTTCGGACACACCATTACGTTGTGGTGTTCCAGGTGGCATGAGTTTTGAAACTATTACACATTGTTTTAAATGAAGGCCAAACTCATAACTCAAATATTCGCCTCCGCGATCAGATTGTAGAAACTTTATTTTCTTGTTACGATGATTCTCCATTTATTCTAAAATTCTTTGAACTTTTCAAATGTTTCAGATTTGTGTTTCATTAAGTAGATATACCCATACCTACTCAAATCATCTGTGAAGGTCAGAAAATAACGATACCCGCTGCGTGCTTCAACACTCATCGGACCGCATACATCGGTATGTATTATTTCCAATAAGTCATTAGCTCACTCCATTGTTCCGGAGAACGGAGTTTTAGTCATCTTGCCCATAAGGCATGGTTCGCAAGTATCAAATGATTCATAATCAAGTGATTCCAAAAGTCCATCCGCATGGTGTTTCTTCATGCGCTTTACACCAATATGACCTAAACGGCAGTGCCACAAGTATGTTGCACTATCATTATCAACTTTGTATCTTTTGGCATTAAAAGTATGAATACTAGATGATACCCCACGCGTTGCGGCGGGATATTAGCCTAAAGTCTTTTGAAGGTGTATGTATAACAAAGAAAAGGCAATGATTGGACGGAGAAAAAAGCATGATACCAGGCGAATTTGGCACTTAGCAGATCGGAGGCTTGCAAAATAAGATTACCACATTATGATTCATATATTTTCTTACAAAAATATGCAACAAAAAAGTTAAATTGATTTGAATGCTGCGCACCAAAAAATAACATATACTGACATACAATCGGGCCAGGGGCGTTGAAAGCACAATTTATTATATGAAAATAACAACAGAAAGTTACATGCATATTTGAACAGTTTCTGAAGTCTGTAGCGGTAGATTCATTCTGACATATGCAAATGTCTCTTGTAGCAGGAGCATATCATTAGATGATATTCGTTGGATGTGCAAAAAGAGAACAGCTTAGTTGAAGCATTATTGGACTAATATTCCAAGAACCTTTCCCGGTGAGATAAAAAAATCATTAATAGTAGTACCCCCTTTACCAAAAAAAGTTAATGCAAGTATATATAACCTTATCTATCCATCTCTTGTGGGAAAAAATATTTTACTAAATCTGAAAGTTCCTAACCACTGTCACCAACACGAAAAGCAGGAATGCAGGAATGCGCTCCCATGACATAGTTTCAAAAATACAAAAGGAGTTTGGTATTGATTCATATTGTACAACGAATTTAGGCAGAGTGAAGAAACTGAATCTGGAAAGGAGAAATGGTGTCTACCTGCTGTCGGTATCATAGATATTAGATACTCGTGGTGGCGGAGCCTCTAAGCAAGCTTCTTCATGTCAGGAAGGTGAAGGCTTGATGGGAATGAAAGTCAAGCTAATCTGTGGCCTCCTCTTATCCCAATAGTTTCTTCATGTGAAGTGGAGCATGGACAGGAACTCGCCCTCCACCCTATTCATCTTCTGATCCAGCTCATGTGTTCGTGGCCGTCGTTGTAGGTGGCGGTGGTGAGGCTGTGGGAGTGCGGGCTTATAGATGAAGATGAAGCAGGCCGACAACTCGTCGTCCACAGCTGTAGAAGGTTTGCCCCTATTGCTGCCAATGGCTCTTGTTGTTGGTGGTGGTGTTGATCCCCCGTCGGCGCTGTCGGCAGGCAACGGCAGGGAACAGTAGCTCGTCCTAGCGGGAGCACTTTGCGGTGGAGTGTGAGGGTGAGCAGGGTCGCGGCCGCGGCATGATGAGCGAGTAAGTGAGGAGGCTCGGCTGCTCGCCGGCGAGGTGGACCTGGCGGTGCTGCTACTGTTGCCTGTTGGGGCCGGTGTCCTCAGTGGCTAGGAAGACGGCGATGACGGTTTTGAGGGAGGCAGCAATGGCGCAGCAGTGGAGGAGCATCTGGCTGTGGAAACTGGAAAGTCGCCGCTGGTGGCATAGCTGGATGAAGCGGTGGCCTGAGTATGACGATGGATTTATGGGGATGAAGGTGAGAGGAGCCGAGGGGCCTCGTGGGGGCGTGCGTCGGTTGCCCTAAAAATCAATCAAGATATTATTGAGATTTGATAGAGATTAGAGAAGGCAAAGAGGGAGAGAGAAATTAAGGGGCGTTTCCACTTTTCATGGAGAATTCTCGGGGGGAAATAACGCCGTCCAGCCACCAGCTCGCCACACTGCAAGGATTGGTGAATGATTTCTACGGCTGGGAAGAAATTGAAGTGGAGAAGGAAGTGGTGTCGTCGGGCTCTTTGATGGACGACGATCTGGGGAGTCGGTACGGTCGTCCTGCATAATGGTGGGCCATGAACGCTTGCATGAACGCTGATATGAACTTGAGTAGCAGGGAGGCCGGCCTATTAATAATTGGAATTAAAAAAAGAATGCTGATGTGGCAGATTGATGAGGTGGATAGCTTGCATGTCAAGAGAAATATGGTAGTGGGGATGAGCTATTTAGGTATTATAGATGTGTATCACTACGATCGAGATTCAATAAATCATTTACATTGGGTGTATGACCATATAAGGTTTTATTCATGTAAACAGAACAACAATTATTCTCTAACTTTAAATGAATAACCGTATTGCAATAAACATGATCAAATCATATTCATGCTCAACACAAACAGCAAATAACATTTATTTAGGTTCAACACTAATCCTGAAGGTAGAGGGAGTGTGCGATGGTGATCGTATTAACCTTGGAATCATTTCCAACACACATCGTCACCTCGCCCTTAACTAGTCTATGTTTATTATGCAACTCCTGTTTCGAGTTACTAATCTTAGAAACTGAACCAGTATTAAATACCCAGGGGCTACAACAAATACTAGTAAGGTACACATAAATAACATTTATATCAAATATACCTTTGTTCACTTTGCCATCCTTCTTATCCGCCAAGTATTTGGGGCAGTTCCGCTTCTAGTGACCATTCCCTTTGGAGTAGAAGCACTCAATTTCAGGCTTAGGTCCTGCTTTAGGCTTCTTCACGGGAGTGACAACTTGCTTGTCATTCTTCTTGAATTTCCCTTCCTTTCCCTTGCCCCTATTCTTGAAACTAGTGGTCTTGTTAACCATCAACACTTGATGCTCTTTCTTGATTTCTACCTTCGCTGATTTCAGCATGCGAAGAGCTCGGGAATCGTTTTCGTCATCCCTTGCATATTATAGTTCATCACGAAGTTCTAGTAGCTTGGTGATAGTGACTAGAGAACTCTCTCAATCACTATCTTATCTGGAAGATTAACTCCCACTTGATTCAAGCGATTGTAGTACCCAGGCATTCTGAGCACATGCTCACTAGCTGAGCTATTCTCCTCCATCTTGTAGGCAAAGTACTTGTCAGAGGTCTCATACCTCCCGACACGGGCATGAGTCTGAAATACCAATTTTAGCTCTTGGAACATCTCATATGCTCTGTGGCATTCAAAATGTTTTTGAAGTCCCGGTTCTAAGCCGTAAAGCATGGCACACTAAACTATTAAATAGTCATCATATCGAGATTGCCAAACATTCATAGCGTCTGCATTTGCTCCTGCAATAGGTGTGTCACCTAGCGGTGCATAAAGGACATAATTCTTCTGTGCCGCAATGAGGATAATCCTCAGATCACGGACCCAGTCCGCATTATTGCTACCATCATCTTTCAACTTAGTTTTCTCTAGGAACATATCAAAAATAGGGGAGCTATATCGCGAGCTATTGACCTACAACATAGACATGCAAAACTATAATACTAAGTTCATGATAAATTAAGTTCAATTAATAAAATTACTAATGAACTCCCACTTAAATTAACATCCCTCAAGTTATTTAAGTGATACATGATCCAAATCAACTAACCCATGTCCGATCATCACGTGAGATAGGGTAGTCATCAATGGTGAACATCTCTATGTTGATCATATCTACTATATGACTCATGTTCGACCTTTCGGTCTCCAGTGTTCCGAGACCATGTCTGTACATGCTAGGCTCATCAAGTTTAACCAAGTATTCTGCATGTGCAAAACTGTCTTACACCCGTTGTATGTGAACGT
Source organism: Triticum aestivum (assembly GCF_018294505.1). Classification (NCBI taxonomy): domain Eukaryota; kingdom Viridiplantae; phylum Streptophyta; class Magnoliopsida; order Poales; family Poaceae; genus Triticum; species Triticum aestivum. Next base: position 482,362,715 of record NC_057799.1, read on the forward strand.
AGAGTCTATCACACCCGATCATCACGTGGTGCTTCGAAACGACGAACTTTGGCAATGGTGCATACTCGGGGAGAACACTTTTACCTTGAAATTTAGTGAAGGGATCATCTTATAATGATATCGTCGTTCTAAGCAAAATAAGGTGCATAAAGGATAAACATCACATGCAATCAAAATATGTGACACGATATGGCCATCATCATCTTGTGCTTTTGATCTCCATCTCCAAAGCATCATCATGATCTCCATCGTCACCGGCTTGACACCTTGATATCCATCGTAGCGTCGTTGCGTTGAGGTCATCACGCCAACTATTGCTTCTACAACTATCGCTAATGCATAGTAATAAAGTAAAGCAATTACATGGCGTTTGCACTTCATACAATAAAGAGACAACCCCAAGGCTCCTGCCGGTTGTCGATATTACAAAACATGATCATCTCATACATCAACATATATCACATCATATCTTGACCATATCACATCACAACATGCCCTGCCAAAGCAAGTTAGATCTCCTCTACTTTGTTGTTGCAAGTTTTACGTGGATGCTACGGGCTTCTAGCAAGAACCGTTCTTATTACGCAAAAACCACAACGGTGTTTCATCAAGTTTGTTGTTTTAAACTTCTTCAAGGACCGGCCGTAGTCAAATTCGATTCAACTAAAGTTGGAGAAACAGACACCCGCCAGCCACCTTTATGCAAAACTAGTTGCATGTCAGTCGGTGGAACCAGTCTCATGTGCGTGGAATTGTAAGGTTGGTCTAGGCCGCTTCATCCCACAATACCGCCGAATCAAAATAAGACATTGGTGGTAAGCAGTATGACTATCACTGCCCACAACTCTTTGTGTTCTACTCATGCATGTCATCTATGCATAGACCTGGCTCTGATACCACTGTTGCGAAATGTTACACGGAAAACAAAAAAAATTACACACACGCAATGATCTATCCATGGAGATGCATAGCAACGAGGGGGAGAGTATGTATACGTACCCTCGTAGACATTAAGCGGAAGTGTTTCACAACGCGGTTGTTATAGTCGAACTTTCTTCGTGCTCCAACTGATCTAGTACCGAACGCACGGCACCTCCGCGTTCTGCACACGTTCAGCTCAGTGATGTCCTCGCCTTCTTGATCCAGCAAGACGGCGAGGTAGTAGATGAGTTCCGACAGCACAACGGCATGGTGACAGTGATGGTGAAGTGATCTCCGCAGGGCTTCGCCTAAGCACTACAAAAATATGACTGGAGGTGTAAACTGTGGAGGGGGGTGCCGCACACGACTAGGCAATTGTCTGTGGTGTGCTAGGCACCCCCCCTCCCACATATATATAGGTGGGAGGGAGAGAGGAGCAGCCAAACGGGGCACCCAACTAGGAGGAATCCTACTTGGGGTCTCTCCCAAGCCGCGCCCTCCTCCTGCCTTGTATAGGTGCGGGGCAAAGGCAGGGGAGGGTGGCGCCCCCCCCCCCCCTTCCTTCCTCACTTGAGGAGGGAAAGGAAGGAGGGTCCACCCCTCCCCTTTCCTTCCCCTAGAGCCTGCTTTCCAAGGAAGGGGAGCACCAGGGGCTGGTCTGTTCCCCCCTTTTGGCCCATTAGGCCCATACACTTACCGGGGGTGTCCGGAACCCCTTCCGCTGACCCGATGACTACCCGGTGAACTCCGAAACTCTTCCGGTGTCCGAATACCATCGTCCTATATATCAATCTTTACCTCTCGACCATTTCGAGACTCCTCATCATGCCTGTGATCTCATCCAGGACTCCGAACAACATTCGGTCACCAAATCATATAACTCATATAACACTATATCGTCAACGAACGTTAAGCGTGCGGACCCTACGGATTCGAGAACTATGTAGACATGATCGATACACCTCTCCGGTCAATAACCAATAGCAGAACCTAGATGTCATATTGGTTCCTACATATTCTATGAAGATCTTTATCGGTCGAACCGTTATGACAACATACATAATTCCCTTTGTCCATCGGTATGTTACTTCCCCGAGATTCGATCGTCGGTATCTTCATACCTAGTTCAATCTCGTTACCGGCAAGTCTCTTTACTCGTTACGTAATACATCACCTCGTGACTAAACTCCTTAGTCATTTGCTTGCAAGCTTATGATGTGTATTACCGAGAGGGCCCAGAGATACCTCTCCGATACTCGGAGTGACAAAGCCTAATCTCGATCTATGCCAACTCAACAAACACCTTCGGAGATACCTGTAGAGCATCTTTATGATCACCCAGTTACGTTGTGACGTTTGATAGCACACAAGGTATTCTCCGGTATCCGGGAGTTGCATAATCTCATAGTCGAAGGAATATGTATTTGACATGAAGAAAGCAATAGCAATAAACTGAACGATCAATATGCTAAGCTAATGGATGGGTCTTGTCCATCACATCATTCTCCTAATGATGTGATCTCGTTATCAAATGACAACATATGTCTATGGTTAGGAAACCTTAACCATCTTTGATCAACGAGCTAGTCTAGTAGAGGCTTACTAGGGACACAATATTTGTTTTTGTTTTCACACATGTATTTAAGTTTCCGATCAATACAATTCTAGCATGATTTAGGAAATATAATAATAACCATTTTATTATTGCCTCTAAGGCATATTTCCATCAGGGTCGAATCGAGGCTAGTAGCCAACCATGCATCGCACAACAGCTCTTCCTCCCGCATGTTGAAGCTTTCTCCTCCGCCCCTCTTCTTTGAATCGCCACTGAAATCATTTAGATCATCGTCCTCGCTGTCCTCCTCCTCCTGTTGTTGTTGTCCAGCGGCCCAATCCTGTTGTTGTGTGTCTGCACCCAGCTGGGTGTAGTCCTGATGTTGCATGCATGGCTGGGTGTAGGTGCCAGACTGGGTGTACTGCTGATGTCCGCGTCATCGTACGTCGGCTCTTCCTCTTTATGCATACCAGCAAACAGTGCGCGGGTACCCATTTGCTCCACGCTCGGCGTTCGCGTCCGGACAAGCGACAACGATGAACACTCAGTGAAATGCAGAGGCGCCGCAATTACGTCGGCGATGAACAGCGCGGCGGGGGATGCCACAGACTGCCTACCCAGCTACTTGGAGGTGTAGTAGTACAGAGCCTTGTAATGTTCCGGCCATGGCAGCATCTACACGATCGGTGAGGGTGGCGGGCCCCCCGAACTCCACTACATCCTTGACTAGCACACTCTCACCGCCTCATCCGCCACCGGCATGCCCTCCGCCGGCCTTCTGCTTCCTAAGCATTTCCGCCTTTGCCTTTGCTTTGACGCATCGCCGAGTTGATCTTTCGGGTGAGCGTGATGCTTGGGTCATCCACCACCTCCATCTCCGATGGGGTCTCCTCCGGGTCCATGCGTTAGTGGCCGGAGGGAAGAAGAGAGTGGGAAAGGGTGGGAATTTGGTGGAGAGCGGCGGGATGGAAGAAGAGAGTGGGAGGATTTTGCAATAGAAACAATGCAGCCATCTACACAAGCGCTGGCTCTGCCTTAGTTTTTTGCGGCCGAGAGTGTCGGAGTCCTACGTGGCTCGTGTCCGGACTCCGGCAAAGCACCCACTAGTCTATTTTGATTTTGCGGGAAAATTGTGTTCAGGTCTACTCCACAGACCGATGGGGGCCTGCGTTGGATGGCTTGCGGGCTCCGAATAGCTATGTCCAGATGGATACGGGTGGTTTGAGAGTCGGCGTTGGCGATTCCCTAACAGAATTGTATAGTAACAGCAAAATGCAGCATTAGTAATTGCAACGGAAATAGCAGTAGTAGGAAGTGTAGCATAGAGTAAGCGATGTGGTTGTTTAGATGAGGTTCAATATGCAACGGTCATAACCTAGAGCGACTGCAAATTAGCTCCAATTCATCAATCATATGTAGGTTCAAAGCATTAACACATGGTGAATACATGTAATCCTCAAGTTAAAGTCATCCCCGTCGATATCCCAAATATTGTCACCTTGGGGTCTAGGGTTCAAAACCATAACAGGTGCATACAACTTGCAGATGAGATCAAGAACATAATTATATTCATGAAAACATAGAGAGTTCAGATCTGAAATCATGAGACTCAGACCCTATTACAAGCATAAAGCATAGCAGAGTCATAGCAACATCAGTCACATAACATAGTGGATACTAGGGTTCAAGACCTAACAATTGAATAGTGAGCGAGAACTATGAACCCTAGAACATGAGCAAGAACCATGAACCCTAGAACATAAACATTGAACATGAACTATGAACCCTAAAACAATTGAATATTTTACACAAATTCCACAAATTTGTTAACTTACATCCATGACACAAGCTATGAACCTTCTCCCAGTGCTAATCCCTTCGAAAGCAACTAACCTCTCCGCCGGCTTCCGATGCTCATACATCACCATCACCTCTTCGCCAACATTGAAATCATGGCACTCAGACCCTATTACAAGCATAAAGCATAGCAGAGTCATAGCAACATCAGTCACATAACATAGTGGATACTAGGGATCAAGACCTAACAATTGAATAGTGAGCGGGAACTATGAACCCTAGAACATGAGCAAGGACCATGAACCCTAGAACATGAACATTGAACGGGAACTATGAACCCTAGAACAATTGAATATTTTACACAAATTCCACAAATTTGTTAACTTACATCCATGACACAAGCAATGAACCTTCTCCCAGTGCTAATCCCTTCGAAAGCAACTAACCTCTCCGCCGGCTTCCCATGCTCACACATCACCATCACCTCTTCGCCAACACCACAGTAGTTTGGGTCCTTGATTATAGTTGGGATCTAGACCAATCAAAGAAATGAGAATATTTCAAACAACTAGTTCAAATCGAACCGGAAAAACAAAATCCCCAAATTGAAACCCTAGAATGCACTGACCTTGACAGCGGAGTCGCTGGAGGAGATGTACTGGGCAGCCGAGTACTCGCTGGTGTCGTCGTTGTTCTACAACACCATGGCGGCCGGCGGCAAGCAACCTGGTCAGCGATAGCGACGAGAACAGAGAAGAGAGAGCGCGCGCGCGAGAGAGAGAGAGAGAGGGGGGGCGACCGGGTCATTTTGACCAACCGATGCCAAGCGGCACCGTCAACCAAGCCATTAGTCCACGTAAGTGTTTTCTAGACACGGTGATTTTTCAACGGATTACTGACTAGGTGGTATTCTGCAAACCTAGCATAAATGTGGTAGTTTTTTGCTTTTAATTCGGTTCAAGGCAATGAAAGTGTCAGCTCATTGATATGAAAAATACTCTTTTTAATCCCGATCATATACTGGAAGCTGTTGGAGGTGCCTTGCAAGTTTGCATCTCAAATACTTGACCAAATACCTGAAAAGCTCAGTTTAGGCCAATCGTTGGCAAACCAATCTGATGCGCAGGCATTACTTTCGAACCAGTAGGGAGTTGAACTAACTGACGACATTGAGTCACAGTGCGTATCACTACGCCAATACCACCTCCTCATCAAACTGGCCTGACCATCAGTCCATCACCAATTCCAAACAGAACTGAAGTCGCTTTGCTTAATCTGGCCAACCACCAACCTAATCACACCCTGTTCCCATGATCATGCCATCCTGCATAAATATGGGTGAACCATCCCGGTTGTCTGCACCAAGCAAGCTGAGAACCAATCCTGCAGCCAGTTACCCAGAAATCTGAGAGCACACTGCCCACAGCTTCCTGAAATGGCTGTCAGCACTGGTAGCTTCTTGGCCATTGCCATGGCCCTCGCTCTCCTTAGCGCCCACATGACCCACGCCGGCCGCCTCCTGGCCGACACCACGGAGGCAGCAGCGCCCACTGCAACGCCTGCCGCTGTTCCAGGCATCCCCGCACTGAAGCCGCCCGTGCCCACCATGCCTACAATGCCACCAGTGCCAACCGTGCCCGCGCTCACCACACCGCAGGTCGCAGTGCCGCCGATGCCGGCCGTGCCGGCGATCACTCTCCCGCAGCTAACGGTGCCCCCCATGCCGGCCGTGCCTGCGATCACCGTGCCTCAGGTCACTTTGCCGCCCATGCCGGCCGTCCCCGCGGTCACCGTGCCCAAGGTCACGTTGCCGCCCATGCCGGCCGTCCCCGCGGTCACCGTTCCCAAGGTCACGTTGCCGCCCATGCCCGCCGTTGTTGTGCCGAAGGTGACGATGCCGCCAATGCCTGCAATTCCATCCATCTCCATCCCCAAGGTGGTATTGCCTCCGATGCCTGCATTTCCCACTGTGAACGTGCCGATGCCATTCCTTGCGCCACCTCCTTTGGCATAGGCACGAACCAGAGCACCAGGAGCGGGAATCTACATTTCCATGTTTACTAGACCATTTGGTTTTGGCCATTCACCGTTAGCCACCTTGTTTACATTATGTGGTTCCTATTTTCTTTGTGTGTGTGTGTAGTATGTAGTACAGTATTAGGCTTGTCAATGGCCATCCCTTTTTCTTTCTCTTTGTATTGAGTTTTTACAGTGAACATATATGTCATTTTATCACATTTATGTCAGACATACTGTTATGCAATTACTGAGCAATAATTCGTCATGTGCATTCTAACTCCAACAAATCTGCTTTCTGACAAGTACTCCCTCCGTTCGGAATTACTTGTCGCAGAAATAGATGTATCTAGACATACATCCATTTCTGCGACAAGTAATTCCGAACTGAGGGAGTATAAGTTTGAGCAATCAACAGTTGAACACAAGTACTTCCTCCGTTCATAAACATAAGATGTTTTTGAGATTTCAATATGGACTACAGACAGGCTGAAATGAGTGACCAAACACACTAAAACGTGTCTATATACATCCAACTCAGAAAAAAGTTACTAGAAAATCTTATTTGTGAACAAAGGAGTACATAGCTAGACTGGACATCTTTGACATACTACCTCCGTTCCAAATTACTCTGTCGCTGAAATGGATGTATCTAGAACTAAAATACATCTAGATACATCCATACGTGCGACAAGTAATTCGGAACGTTGGGAGTACATTTATACATTCAAATCGTCCATCCAAAGAGCATTACCGCAAATGCACGGATCCAACTTCACTTTAAGCAGAACGCCCAGAAAGATACATTTCTGCGGTGGCAGTATGCAATGCAGCTCCAATTGGAAGGACATCCTCGTCGACGAAGAAATGCGGGTTGTGAGCAGAGTGGACCGAACCGACTTTCTCATTTCTAATGCCGATACCAAACATAACGCCAGGAACTAACTGTTGGTAGAATGCAAAGTCTTCCCCTGCCATGATCTTCTCTCCGGGCTTCACCTTGTCTGGACCAAGCAAACTTCTGCCCACATTCTCTACATGCTCGTGGAGTCTCTCATCATTGACGACGGCAGGATACATTGGGTGGGAGGGAGCCCCCAATATCTCCGTAACTCCCGTGCACCTATGTACAGCTGCCTGCCCTTCTACTACCTGGAACAAGGGCATTTATTCAGGATGATTTTGCGTTGCACCGATAGTAAAGCTGTTTAATAAGCATGTCCTGATGTCTAAGTCCGACTCTTCAGAGAATGCACACAAGGTGCTGCTAGTGATATGAAGTGCTTTGCTCACAGAAAAACAAAATGGAAGGTACAAGTGATTGCAGGACACCAATATTATCATCACATCAAATTGTGCCATAATGCTAACCTCCTTAAGCCTTTTCTGTAGCCGATAAAGTCCTTCAGTAGTGAGGCTCCTCAAAGTACCTCCAAATTCAACAACTGGAGGTGTGGCATCAACAGAGTTCCCACCTTTAATATAGGTGACAGAGAGCACCTGAAGAAAACAAATAGACACATCTAACGTTATGGGCTGTATGGCAGAGCAAAATTGCGGTCGACATCATATAGAAACACGTGCTGTTCCTAATGTAGGTTAGTTGAATGATGCAGATATACTAACTGACTCTGAAGACATCCAGTGGAATATACTGTAGAACACTTGACTGATGCTACAAACATGCATCAAAATGCGTATCACATCCTTAGCCAAGCTGTTGATTTCCCATAGGAAATCATCACTAGAGTAGCCTTTCAGGTGCCTACTCAATATGTTTCATATGCTCAAAGTTATGAAATAACTTGGTTACATTTGTAGGCTAATACTTAATCCAGACTAAAACAAATGCAGCTTTACAATGTAAGCCCTTGCATTACATCGAGATGGGGTCAACCATGTAGGACCGTAGGAGCACTTGTACAAAGGAGAAACTAAAGTAAAATGCAAGCGTGGTCCTAATTCTTTTCTGAAAGTGTCACTTGGGTCCTAATTCTTTCAAAATGCATATCTGCGTCCCAAATCTTTTTAAGTTGCTCATCCGAGGTCCTAATCCCGTCTGACCGCCGCTGACCAGTGCCACGTCGCTTTGACCAGTCCACGTCGACACCAGAGGGCCCAGGCGGGATAACGACCGGCCGTGAATATTTGCAGAAAAACCCTCTAACCCTAATTCCCTTTCATTTGCGGTCCCTCTTCCTCTTCCCCACCCCTCTCCCTCTCCCTGTCTGGCGAGAACAGGGCGATTGACGGCGGCGGCTCTGCTCCAGTGAGAAGAGGGGGTCGTTGCCGGCTGTTGTCCGGCTACGGCGACGCTAGGATGGCGCCACATCTACGGCGACCCGGAGATCCTCCTCCGTGATATGGTAAGTTCTCGTAACCCTAATCCCAATCCTACTGTTTAGTTCCCCTTCTTCTCATTTAGGCAGAATCAATGACCGAATCCTTTGCAATGTAGGACCACAAGAGGAGCTTTTCAGTGTAGAAATCAATTATGATGGGTTTTTTTGCGGATTTGGCAAGTCGAAGTCATATGTTGATGGCAAAGATGTTGTGTTCGATGGATGTGAAGTAGATACATGGTCTCCTCTCTGGCTGACTGATTTTATGCAACAATTAGGATATAGTGACCAATCGAAGTACATTTTGTATTGGTTGCTCCCTGGAAAGAATCTAGCTGATGGTCTCCGGATTGTGGACTGCAACACTGACACATTGCACATGACAGCAGTTGTCCCAAAATTTCAGCATTTTCAGTTATTTGTCGACCATAAAGATATGACACTTGACAATGCAATTGATGACATTCATGTTAGTGGTACACCTGATCTTCCTGCTGTACTAAGCCCTAAGTCTCCTCAGTTTAATACTCCTTCCATCCCAAAATAAGAGTGTCAACTTTGTACTAACTTTAGTGCAAAGTTCTACTAAGATTGAGACACTTATTTTGGGACGGAGGGAATACTGGAATTAGGGGCAGTCCTAGGTTTAAGGTTAAAGCTCAGAACGGAGGGAATACTGGAATTAGGGGCAGTCCTAGGTTTAAGGTTAAAGCTCAGAAAGGCAATGTCAACTAGTGTCATGGAGGCAGCAACAATGTAGGCAGTAGCAGTGTTCCACCAATGGCATAAAGTGTTGGACATGAGCTCAGAAGAAGCAGGAGAAAGCTTGTGGTAGAAGAAGAATTTTGCAATGAGAAAGACAGTAACAGTGATGACAGTGAGTGGGATTCAGACTGGGTTGACTCTGACAATGAAGTAGGTAAAGATGATGATGATCTTTATGAAGAATGGGTGGATGACAAATTTGAGCAGAAGAAAAAGAAGAAATCCAAATTGGAGCAGGACAGTGACTATGAATCTGATGAGCTGCAAGAGTTGCAAGATTCAGAGCTTGAAGAGAGTGATTCAGCAGAAGAAGTGGAAGTAGTTGATGCTCAAGGAAGGAAAACAAGGAAGAAGAAAGTGAAGCTCAAAAGGTGGAGGCCAGAGAACATGAAAGAAGTGAATTTTCACATAGGCATGGTGTTCTTGACAGTGACTGAACTGAGGGCAGCAATTCAAGAGTACATTGTGAAACAAAGAGTGCAAATACAGTACATTAAAAATGATAAGCAGAGGGTTAGGGCAGGCTGTGTTGGTGACTGTCCCTGGTTCTTATTTGCTGTACCTGATAGCAGGGCAAAATCTTGAGTTGTGAAGAAGTATGTGGGAGAACATACATGTGAAAGAGAGTGGGCACTGAAGCGATTCACAGCAAAATATCTGGCTGGCAGGTATGTGGAGACATTCAGAGCAGATGAGAAGATGTCTTTGCAGAACTTTGCCAGGCTTGTTCAGTTGGACTACAATATGCTTCCTACTAGAAGCAAGCTAGCAAGAGCAAGAAGATTTGCACTGAAGCAAATACATGGAGATGAACTGGAACGGTACAATTTACTTTGGGACTTTGCAGCTGAAGTTAGAAGGTCAAATCCTGGAACTACAATGTTTGTGAATGCAAAAGATGGAGTTTTTTAGAACTGTTACATGTCATTGGATGCATGCAAGAGAGGTTTCTTACTTGCTTGCAGGCCAATTATATGCATTGACGGGTGCCACATTAAGAACAAGTATGGTGGAGTGATGTTGACAGCTCTTGGAGTTGATCCCAATGATTGTATCTTTCCCATTGCAATTGCCATAGTTGAAGTAGAAGATACTGTTACATGGAAGTGGTTTCTAAATACATTGAAGGAGGATCTAAACATACAGAACACAGCACCATGGACACTTATGAGTGATAGGCAGAAGGTACCATACTGTAGCATTTCATATATCATACTGTACCATTTCTTTTGTCAGACTGTAGCATTTCATATATCATTTGTTTTCTATACTCTGTGTATGTAGGGGTTGATCAATGCTGTCAATGCATTGTTTCCTGATGCACAACATATTTTTGTGTGAGGCATCTGTGTCAAAACTTTGCAAAGAACTGGAAAGGTGATGTTTTCAAGAATAAGTTGTGGCAAATTGCAAGAGATGAAAGAGCTGGACCAGGGGGCATTTGAGTACTTGGATGCAATTGACCCAAGGCAGTGGTGCAAGGCCTATTTCCAAGAACTCCCAAAATGTGATTTGCTTCTGAATAATAGTTGTGAAGTGTTTAACAAGTACTAACTATAGCATTTGCTTCTTAACTGTAGCATCTCATTTCTCTTAACTGTAGCACTTCAGTTTTCTTAATAGTAGCATTTTATTTGTTGCCACTGTAGATACATACTTGATGCTAGAGAACTGCCCATTGTGACTGCTCTTAAGAAGATCAAGGACCATAGAGAGGGAGAGAGCGAGCAGAAGACTTAGGGACTAGGGAATGAGGAAAGCAAACTCCAGAGGTCACATTGCTTAAATTCCCAACCGCCATCCGCGGGAAATCTCCAGCGTGGGCCCTCGAGTCGAACGTGGCGGCGGTCAAAGCGCCACGCGAGCTGGTCAGCGGCCGTCAGACGGGATTAGGACCTCGCGTGAACAACTTAGAAAGATTTAGGACCCATATATGCATTTTGAAAGAATTAGGACCCAAGTGACACTTCCAGAAAAGAATTAGGACTGCGCTTGCATTTTACTCGAGAAACTATTAGCATTTGTTTCCTTCAACTGATACAATATCATAAGCAACAGGGGAGAATACTTGAACAAAAGGGCTCCCACCCATCTAAGCCCTAATAACATGTATACGAGCAAGATTCACTCTCTTTTTTTGCGAGACGTGCTCTGTTTTGTGACTGCAATAACATGTATACGAGCAAGTTTTTTGGCATGATCCACTGTGTTTTCATGCGACATAGATTTTGTTTGTTGGAATGATTCATTGGGTTTTCATTACACTTCTGTATAGCATGTTTGAAGAAAAACAGCAAAGCAAAGTAGTATCGCTATAAGGCAATGGCGTACTTGGCTGTGAAGAGGATCATCTTCTCTTGAAGTGAGCTGTTGCAGGGACAGGACGGTAAATGCTGCAGCAACGATAGGATCCACATTTAAGTGTGGGGTTTCAGCCTTCCCGGTTTTACCTTCTATTTTCACTACATAGAAACATACAGCTGCTTGTGTTGGTCCTGCGTGAGCAGCTATTACCCCTGTTGGCATCCGATAATCGATATGCATTGCAAATATAGCTTCAACACCATCAAGAACACCTTCTTTTATCATATGAGATGCACCAGCACCACCCTCCTCAGCAGGTTGAAAAAGGAGTCTCACCGTTCCCTTCATCATACAAGACAAATAATAAATAATGAGTATATATGTTCCATGCAAAAAATAATAATAATAATGAGTATACATGTTAATCTCTGTAACTTCTAACCATTTCCAATTTAATGGTCAATCTACTTTTTTGAGGGAATGGTCATCCTACTTAGCCGAGGGTTTTTTTTTTCCGACAAAGGGTGGATTCTATTCATTCAAAATGAAGCATAAGGAGATACAAACACAATATGCACACACCCGGCCACTGCATAGATAGGATGCACACAGCCAACACCAACACACACAAAAAGAAAAAATCACACCGGCAACTAGCAAAGTCAAACAATGACCGAAGCCACGCCATGGTATCTAACTATTCATTACCATCATGCTATGACTCACACAATGACTCCTTTTCGAAAAAGAAAAAGAAAAATTACCATCATGCTATGACTCACACAATGACTCCTTTTCGAAAAAGAAAAAGGAAAATTACCATCATGCTATGACTCACACAATGACTCCTTTTTGAAAAGAAAAAAAAAATTACCATCATGCTATGACTCACACAAAACAAAGGAAAAGCATTGGGGTTGTATTCTCTTTTGGACAAACAACAAGAGAATTACCAAATATCATGTGATAACATAAAACTGGAGAGCCTACACAGGGGGATCAAGTATTTTGTCCGACGACCTCGCCCAAACACAACTGAAGTACTAAATTCCGTGAAACTTAGAGCAGAACTATAAGCAGGCACCCACCTTAAGCTGATCCTTGCGCTCATGAAGCAACTTTGCCGCTCCCAGTAGCATCGCTGTGTGCACATCATGACCACAGGCGTGCATTACACCATCAACTCTGCTCTTATGCTCCCACTCCACCAATTCCTGCCATCCCAAGAACGCAACCAACAAACTGTGATCCCTCCAACAAAGAATATCATTCGCAACCGACAGAATGTGATCATACGAGCAAACAATATCCTAACATACCCAATAGCAAGCGACAGTCACATTATTTACAGCAAACTAATCACACAGTGCCGCTCCAGAAGTCCATAATTTCATACTCCCCGAGACACCAGTTCCCATTGACTGCTGCCATTCAGCGCCAACACCGGCTAGATTACCGGAGTAGCATCAAAGGGGAAGTAGCATCAGAGCCTCAGATTCTGAGGGGAAGAGGGGAACGGACCTGGATGGGTAGTGCGTCCATGTCGGCGCGGAGGGCGACGATTGGGGGCATGCCCAAGCCGACATCGGCGACGACGCCGGTGCCGGCAACGGTTTGGGCGGTAACCCCTAGCCGCTCGAGCTCCTCGCGGACGAGGGCGCTGGTGCGGTGCTCCTGGAAAGCGAGCTCCGGGTGGGCGTGGATGTGCCGGCGCACGCCGATAATCCACTCTCGCTCGCCCTCGGCGCGCCGAAGTAGCTCCTGCGCGTACTCCGCCGAGACGGTGGAGAGGAGGAGGAGAACGAAGAGGCAGGGGAGACGAGGAGTGGCCATGGTCAAGTGGAAGGTGGGGGAAGCTTTCATTGACGGAGCGGCGTCTCTTTTTCGTACTGTATGCATTCACAGTTAAGAGCAACTCTAGCACACCCCGCATCCCACCGGCCCGCAAAACACGTTTGCACTTCACGCAAAACCATTTTTACGGGCTGGCACAGATGCAGACCCTCAAACGGATCCGTAAAAAATATATTCGCGGCCGGCCTCCAGTCCGGCCGCTGCCGCCCCTTCCTTCAGCCGGCGC